>NC_140991.1:23246035-23291252 GCF_052327205.1 Somniosus microcephalus
CCACCACCTTAAACATTCACTCCCTCCACCACCGGCGTACCGTGGCTGCAGTGTGTACCATCTACAAGATGCACTGCAGCAACTCGCCAAGGCTTCTTCGGCAGCACCTCCCAAACCCGCGACATCTACCACCTAGGAGGACAAGGGCAGCAGGCGCATGGGGAACACCACCACCTCCAAGTTCCCCTCCAAGTCACACACCATCCTGACTTAGAAGTATATCGCCGATCCTTCATCGTCGCTGGGTCAAATCCTGGAACTCCCTCCACATCCCATAAAAATGAATTTAAAAAAAAAAAAAAAAAAATGGATTTGAGGATATAATCCATGCTGGCGATCTGGAACATAAGGACTGGGGTTGGCAACCCTCCAGGATTGCCCCTGGAGTCTCCAGAAATTGAAGGTTGATCTCCAGGATACCACTGCGAGTAACACCCCGGGAGAAAAATCAGAGTGACATTAAGAAATTGTGTTTATAAAAAAAAAAAAAAAAAAAAAAAAATTCTTAACACTTTTCCTTTACTAGTCATAAAAATAATTGGACAGGAGGGGGAAGAAAGACTGTTTCACAGACGGTCAAGCATGATCCAATCGGGTGAGGAAGTTGGCGAAGGAAGGCGGCGCACCGCGAGGATGGACATGCCGAGTGACCAATGGTGTGGGGGTGGGGCCGGTTGGAGCCAGGAGGTCATGTGATGTAACCTCCCAGGAATGTGTTAAACCAGAGGTGGCAACTCGAATCAAAACAGGAGTGAGTCTCTGCCAACATTTCAGTGGAGGACTGAGGATGTGCTACATTGTCGGAGGTGTTGTCTGCTGGTTGAAGCGTTCACTTGAACAGGGCTAGTCAATTTAACATAAGAAATTCAAAGAACAGCAGACAGGCTTCCAGGTGCCCTGCCCAACATTCCTCTGGTCATTCGCCCCATTTTGTGGGATCCTGCTGTGTGTAAATTGGCTGCTGCCTTTTCATGCATAATGGTGAATGGACTGCAAACAGTGATAGGCCCCCTGTTTTTGGGGCCTGGGAGCGGAGTTTTGTGTGAGAGTCCTACATCTCCTAACCCAAATCACGAATAAAACACATTATCTGGTCATTAGCACATTGCTGTTTGTGGGAGCTTGCTGTGTGCAAATTGGCTGCCGCGTTTCCTACGTTGCAACAGTGACCACACTTCACAGAATCACAGAAACCCCACAGTGCAGATAGAGGCCATTTCGGCCCATCGAGCCTGCACCGACACATATCCCACCCGATCCCCGTAACCCCTACACCAACACATATCCCACCCTATCCCTGTAACCCCACGCATTTAATCCCCCTAACACTAAGGGTCAATTTATCATAGCCAATCAACCTAACCCGCACATCTTTGGACTGTGGGAGGAAACCGGAGCACCCGGAGGAAACCCACGCAAACACGGGGAGAATGTGCAAACTCCACACAGACAGTGCTTTGGGACATCCTGAAGTAGTGAAAGGCGCTATAAAGTCTGTCTTTCATAAGGGACAGGAAAAGGCTTGAAAACAGCAGCTTTCAAGGCCAACGTCTGACGATTTTGCACAATTTAGGTTCATGCAGCTTCTGGCTTCAACTCACCATTTTGGACCAGTCAATCAGTCTTGAGTTCATGATTCCTTTTATGGAGAGTTGAGAGTAGGCCAGAATTATGCCTGCTATGTAAGAAGTTTCTACAGACTTGCACATTCCTGTTCTGAATTATAAAAAGACTCCCTGTCTCTTGGTTGTTGATGAACAGAATTAGGGAAGAGTGGTGGGGAGTGAAAATGCCTTATTTAAAAAAAAAAAGTAGAGGGAGTCTCCTTTTTCAGCTCTGCGACCAGGATTTCAATCCAGCCATTGCCGCCAGAATGAGTGTGTACTTGCTGTGTCGGCTGGCTTAAGGGTCTTCTGTGGAGTGAGTTTGGGTTGTCTCAGTCCATGGGCATGAGACCACAGTACAAAAACCATGCCTAATTTGGCATTTGCTGGCTTGTAATCTCGCTTCAAGACACCACCGAATGGCTGGGGTGGGAAACCAGACGATGTCACACTGCTGCAGTAGGGGGTGCTATTTTGAGGTCCAGGCTGAGGCAGTGCATTGTTGAACCAAGAAGGAGTTTAGCTCTGCTCATCTCTGTTCTGTATCTAACCCGGGAGCGCTTGTGCTGACCGCATTGCACTCCCCTACATTCTCGTCCGTCCACTCGATGAACAGAAACAATAGATTTAACATTGATTAATAACCACCTGTAAAGTGGTTGAAAAGCACCTCCCAAAGATGGATTGTGTTTCACCATCCAGCAGTCCTCCCTAACTAGATTGCCAGTGCGGTGCCGAAACCACGGATGTAATGATTTGGAGTAGACGCTCCCGCATGATTCAAGTGTCAATCTCGGCTCAGTGGGAGTCACTCTCACCTCAAGGTCGTGGGTTCATAGTCCCACTCCAGGGACTTGAGCACATAATCCAGGCTGACACTCCCAGTGCAGTACTGAGGGAGTGCTGCACTGTCAAAGGTGCTGTCTTTCGGATGAGACGTTAAACTGAGGCTTCGTCTGCCCCCTCAAGTGGACGTAAAAGATCCCATGGCACTATTTCGAAGAAGAGCAGGGGAGTTCTCCCCGGTGTCCTGGCCAATATTTATCCCTCAACCAACATCACTTAAACCCCCCCCCCCCAAAGATTATCTGGTCATTATCAGATTGCTGTTTGTGGGAGCTTGCTGTGCGCAAATTGGCTGCCACGTTTCCCACATTACAACAGTGACTACACTTCAAAAGTACTTAATTGACTGTAAAGCTCTTTCGGATGTCCTTGGGTCGTGAAGGGCGCTATAGAAATGCAAGTTTGTTCGTTCTTGCATCTTCTGGGGGCCAAAACCGTCCTGCTGGCATGAGGTCGCCCATTCTAGCTGGAGGACAGTTGGGGAGAAGCGAGAGAGACAACACAGTGACCATACGTGGTGTTAATGGTGGGGGTGGGGGGGCTGTGGTGGGGAAAGAGGCTCGGATGCAATCACTTTTTTTTTTAAAAAGAGCAGATAATAATTCTGAAGCGACCATCTCTGTGAATCCCTCCCGAGAAACCTTTCAAATGCAGACAGGTTCCAATTAAAATCTGTATAAAACCAGGCAGGCAATCATGCCCAGGATCATAATATTTTCCGTTCTGGAAAGAGCTGTGAGCAGTTGCACCTGACTGCTGATGGGATGGTGACAGAGGCTGCACTGCACATGTTTGGTGCCAATTGGCAACTTAGTGAAGCTAAAAAGGAAAAACTGAATGCTGGAAGTCTAAAATAGAGAGAGATGCACAGTCAGATTCTGAAAGAGAAACAATGGGTTACATAGAAACATAGAAGATAGGAGCAGGAGTAGGCCATTCGGCCCCTCGAGCCTGCTCCGCCATTCAATGAGACCGTGGCTGATCATCCAAATTCAGTACCCTGTCCCTGCTTTCTCCCCATATCCCTTGATCCCTTTAGCCTTAAGAAATATATCTAACTCCTTCTTGAATATATTTAATGAACTGGCCTCAACTGCCCTCTGTGGTAGAGAATTCCACAGGTTCACCACTCTCTGGGTGAAGAAATTCCTCCTCATCTCTGTCCTAAATGGATTACCCCTTATCCTTAGACTGTGACCCCTGGTTCTGGACTCCCCTGCCATCGGGAACATCCTTCCTACATCTAGTCTGTCTAGTCCTGTTAAAATGTTATGTTTCAATGAGATCCCCCTCATTTTTCTAAACTCTGGCGAATATAAGCCTAATCGACCCAATCTCTCCTCATACGTCATTCCTGCCATCCCAGGTATCAGTCTGGTGAATCTTCGCTGCACTCTCTCCATGGCAAGAACATCCTTCCTCGGATAAGGCGACCAAAACTGCACACAATACTGAAGGTGTGGTCTCACCAAGGCCCTGTAGAACTGCAGCAAGACATCCTTGCTCCTGTACTCGAATCCTCTCACTATGAAGGCCAACATACCATTTGCTTTCTTAACCGCCTGCTGCACCTGCATGCTTACCTTCAACGACTGGTGCACAAGGACACCCAGGTCTCTATGCACTTCCCCTTTTCCCAATCTATTGCCGTTCAGATAATAATCTGTCTTCCTGTTTTTGCCACCGAAGTGGATAACCTCGCATTTATCCACATTGGGCAGATGCATGGCAAATGCAGTATAATCAACCAACCTGTCCAAATCATACTGGAGTTTCTCAGCATCCTCCTCACAGCACACACGCCCACCCAGCTTTGTGTTGTCTGCAAACTTGGAGATATTACATCTAGTTCCCTCGTCTAGATCATGAATATATATTATGAATAGCTGGGGTCCTAGCACCGATCCCTGCGGTACCCCACTAGTCACTGCCTGCCACTCGGAAAAAGACCCGTTTATTTCAACTCTTTGCTTCCTGTCTGCCAACCAGTTCTCTGTCCAAGTCAGTACCTTACCCCCAATCCCATGTGCTTTAACTTTGCACGCTAATCTCTTATGCGGGACCTGAACAAAAGCCTTCTGAGAGTCCAAATACACCACATCCACTAGTTCTCCCTTATCTATTCTACCAGTTACATCCTCAAAAAATTCCAGTAGATCAGTCAATCATGACTTGCCTTTTGTAAATTCATGTTGAGTTTGTCCTGTCACTGTTTTCCAAGTGCTCTGTTATTACATCTTTTATAATGGATTCTAGCATTTTCCCCACTACCGATGTCAGGCTTACCGGTCTATAATTCCCCGTTTTCTCTCTACTGCCTTTTTTAAATAGTGGGGTTACATTAGCTACCCTCCAATCCATGGGAACTGTGCCAGAGTCTATAGAATGTTGGAAGATGACCAGCAATGCATCTACTATTTCTCGGGCCACTTCCTTAAGTACCCTAGGATGTAGATTATCAAGCCCTGGGGATTTATCGGCCTTCAATCCCATCAATTTCCCCAACACCATTTCCCTTCAAATACTGATTTCATTCAATTCCTCTCTCTCATTAGACCCTATGTTCCCCGACATCACAGAATCACAGAATCTACAGTGCAGATAAAGGCCATTTCGGCCCATCGAGCCTGCACCGACACATATCCCACCCTATCCCCGTAACCCCACGTATTTAATCCCCCCTAACACTAAGGGTCAATTTATCATAGCCAAATCAACCTAACCCGCACATCTTTGGACTGTGGGAGGAAACCGGAGCACCCGGAGGAAACCCACGCAAACACGGGGAGAATGTGCAAACTCCACACAGACAGTCACCCGAGGCCGGATTTGAACCCGGGTCCCTGGCGCTGTGAGGCAACAGTGCTAACCACTATGCCACCGTGCCCCCCCTCTGGGAGGTTATTTGTGTCTTCCTTTGTGAAGACAGAACCAAAGTATGTATTTAATTGGTCTGCCATTTCTTTGTTCCCCATTTTAAATTCCCCTGATTCTGACTGCAAGGAACCTACGCTTAACTTCACCAATCCTTTTTCTCTTCACATATCTATAGAAGCTTTTACAGTCAGTTTTTATGTTCCCTGAAAACTTACTCTCATAATCTATTTCCCCCCTCTTAAATAATCCCTTTGTCCTCCTTTGCTGAATCCTAAACTGCTCCCAATCCTCAGGTTTGCTGCTTTTTCTGCCCAAGTTATATGTCCTCTCCTTGGATCTTATGCTATCCCTAATTTCCCTTGTTAGCCACAGTTGAGTCACCTTTTATTTGTTTTATTTTTATGCCAAACAGGGATGAACAAATTCTGTAGTTCATCCATGTGATCTTTCGATGTTTGCCATTGCCTATCCACCGTCAACCCTTTAAGTAACGTTCCCCAATCCATCCTACCCAACTCGTGCCTCATACCATCATAGTTTCCTTTATTTAAATTCAGGACCCTAGTCTCTGAGTCAAATATTTCACTCTCCATTTTAATGAAGAATTTGATCATATTATGATCACTCCTCCCCAAGGGGCCTCGCACAACAAGATTGGTAATTAATACTTTAATAATTTAAGTGTTAGGAGCCGGAGTAGGCCATTCAGCCCTTCGAGCCTGCTCCACCATTCAATGAGATCATGACTGATCTTCTGCCTCAATTCCATTCACCGGCCCTAGCGCCATATCCCTTGATGCCCTTGCTAGTCAGAAATCTATTGACTTCTGTTTTGAATATACCCAATGACTGAGCCTCTGCAGCCCTCTGGGGCAGAGAATTCCAAAGATTCACCACCCTCTGAGTGATCTTTCCTCAGCCCATAACTTATTGTGTTGTAAAATAAAACTGGAGTCTCCATTGAATGGAAAAAAAAATTATTCCGTCTCGGGGATGTGGGCGTAGCCGGCAAGGCCAGCATTTATTGCCCATCCCTAGCTGCCCTTGAGAAGGTGGTGGTGAGCCGTCGCCTTGAACCAATGCAGTCCGTGTGGTGAAGGTGCTCCCACGGTGCTGTAACGGAGTGGCTTGCTGGGCCACTTCAGAGGGCAGTTAACACTGGTGTGAGACTGGAGTTGCGTGTAGGTCAGACTGGGTAAGGATGGCAGGTTTCCTTCCCAAAAGGTACATAAATTTTTACGACATTCCTACGCTTTATGCTCACTTTTCCTGATATCAGCTTTGTTATTTCCATTTAAAAAAAAAAAAAAAAAAAAAAATGAATTCAAATTCTCGAACGTCCATGGTAGGATTTGAACTCTCGTTCTCTGGATTACCAGTCCAGTAATGTAACCACTATGCTACTGTACTCGATGGTGTACAGTGGAATTTTGGCCCTCTTGATGTTTTATATGCTGTTCCCACTTCCACCCCCCCCCCCGGCCGCTCTTTTCAGCCCGTTGTCAGGCCCTGATGAAGCTGCCCTTATTAGGACATGAGACAGAGTTTCTCCAGGTCTCTATAGTGCCCTACAGACATTTGTCCCAGGAACATGCGACATAAACTGGGTCAGTTGGTTTAATAGAAAAAATGAGCTGCACGAGCAGTAGTCCACGAGCAGCAGTCCACGAGAGGTCTGGCTTGCTGCAGGTTTGCTGTGCCAGCTCTCTCCTCCTGCCTCTTGGCCCCTTTTCTAGTGCAGTTTTGACGATGATGCTTTATATATATAAAAAAATATAGACTTTTTTTTAATATGGAGTCATCCTCCCCAGCCCAGCTAGGCACCCACTCACTGTCCAGACTGATACCTGAGATGGCAGGAATGACGTATGAGGAGAGATTGGGTCGATTGGGCTTATATTCACTAGAGTTTAGAAGAATGAGAGGGGATCTCATTGAAACTTATAAAATTCTAACAGGACTAGACAGACTAGATGCAGGAAGGATGTTCCGGATGGCGAGGGTCCAGAACCAGGGGTCACAGTCTAAGGATAAGGGGTAAGCCATTTAGGACTGAGATGAGGAGGAATTTCTTCACCCAGAGAGTGGTGAACCTGTGGAATTCTCTACCACACAAGGCAGTTGAGGCCAATTCATTAAATATATTCAAGAAGGAGTTAGATATATTTCTTAAGGCTAAAGGGATCAAGGGATATGGGGAGAAAGCAGGGACAGGGTACTGAATTTGGATGATCAGCCATGATCTCATTAAATGGCGGAGCAGGCTCGAGGGGCCGAATGGCCTACTCCTGCTCCTATCTTCTATGTTTCTATGTAAGTGCTCTGAGACGTCCCGTTGGTACGCCGCGTGCGATGAGGAAGAAAGTCGCTGCTATCAAAGTGTCTCGCACCCATCAAATTCATTTCAAGCCTAACCAAACTTGGCGAGGGTACAGAGGAGATTTACCAGAATGGTACCAGGGTTGAGGGACTTCAGTTATTTTGCGAGACTGGAGAAGCTGCGATTGTTCTCCTTGGAGCAGAGAAGGTTAAGGGGATATTTGATGGAGGTGTTCAACTCCATGAGCGGTTTTGATGAGAGTAACCAGAGGACACAGGTTTCAGGTAATTGGCAGAAAAACCAGATGAGGAGAATCTTTTTACGCAACGTGGAATGCACTACGTGAAAAGATGGTGGGAGCAGATTCAATCAAAACTTTCAAAAGGGAATTGGATACAAATACTTGAAGGGGAAAGTGTTGCATAGAAACACAGAAGATAGGAGCAGGAGTAGGCTATTTGGCTCCTCTAGCCTGCTCCGCCATTCAATGAGATCATGGCTGATCATCCAAATTCAGTACCCTGTCCCTGCTTTCTCCCCATATCCCTTGATCCCTTTAGCCTTAAGAAATATATCTAACTCCTTGAGTATATTTAATGAATTGGCCTCCACTGCCTTCTGTGGTAGAGAATTCCACAGGTTCACCACTCTGGGTGAAGAAATTCCTCCTCATCTCTGTCCTAAATGGCTTACCCCTTATCTTTAGATGGTGACCCCTGGTTCTGGACTCCCTGCCATCGGGAACATCCTTCCTGCATCTAGTCTGTCGAGACCTGTTAGAATTTTATAAGTTTCAATGAGATCCCCTCTCATTCTTCTAAACTCCAGCGAGTATAAGCCCAATCGACCCAATCGCTCCTCGTATGTCATTCCTGCCATCCCAGGTATCCGTCTGATGAATCTTCGCTGCACTGCCTTCATGGCAAGAACATCCTTCCTCAGATAAGGCGACCAAAACTGCACACAATACTCAAGGTGTGGTCTCACCAAGGCCCTGTAGAACTGCAGCAAGACATCCTTGCTCCTGTACTCGAATCCTCTCGCTACAAAGGCCAACATACTATTTGCCGCCTTAACCCCCTGCTGCACCTGCATGCTTACCTTCAGCGACTGGTGCACAAGGACACCCAGGTCTCATTGCACTTCCCCTTTTCCCAATCTGTTGCCATTCAGATAATCTGCCTTCCTGTTTTTGCCACCAAAGTGGATAACCTCGCATTTATCCACATTATACTGCATCTGCTCAATCACCCAACCTGTCCAAATCATACTGGAGTTTCTTGGCATTCTCCTCACAGCACACACGCCCACCCAGGTTTGTGTCATCTGCAAACTTGGAGATATTGCATCTAGTTCCCTTGTCTAGATCATTAATATATACTTGTGAATAGCTGGGGTCCTAGCACTGATCCCTGCGGTACCCCACTAGTCACTGCCTGCCACTCGGAAAAAGACCCGTTTATTCCAACTCTTTGCTTCCTGTCTGCCAACCCGTTCTCTATCCAAGTCAGTACCTTACCCCCAATCCCATGTGCTTTAACTTTACACGCTAATCTCTTATGCGGGACCTTATTGAAAGCCTTCTGAAAGCCCAAATACACCACATCCACTGGTTCTCCCTTATCTATTCTACCAGTTACATCCTCAAAAAATTCCAGTAGATTAGTCAAGCACGATTTACCTTTTGTAAATCCATGTTGACTTTGTCCAATCCTGTCACTGTTTTCCAAGTGCTCTGCTATTACATCTTTTATAAAGGACTCTAGCATTTTCCCCACTACTGATGTCAGGCTTACTGGTCTATAATTCCCCCATTTTCTCTCTACCACCTTTTTTGAACAGTGGGGTTACATTAGCTACCCTCCAATCCATGGGAACTGTTCCAGAGTCTATAGAATTTTGGAAGATGACCAGCAATGCATCTACTATTTCTAGGGCCACTTCAATCAATCAATCAATCAACTTTATTGTCATTGTTAGTGCACAAGTGCAGTACAACGAAATGTAGGCTTGCGGCTCCTGAGAGTGTACATTTAGATTAAGACATTTAAACATTCAACATTCATTTGGCTTGTAATACATTAACATAAACATAATAAAGTGCATTGGCAGATGTGCAGGCTTTAGAGTTTATTTGTGGAGTTCAGTAGGATGACAGCCCTGGGAAAGAAGCTGTTCCTAAATCTAGCGTCTCCCAGATGGCAGGGGGGCGAACAGACTGTGGCTGGGGTGGGTAGGGTCTTTGATGATGGTCAGTGACCTCCGTAAACAGCGTTTCTGGTATATGTGCTTAAGAGAGCTCTTTCAAAGAGCCGGCACGATGGGCCGAATGACCTCCTTCTGTGCTGTATGATTCTATAATGCAGCTATGATTATGGGAACAGCAAGATCCCACAAACGGCAAGGAGGTGAGCTAGCAGTGCCAAGTCATACTGCTAGCTCTACACTGGGGCAAGGTGCAGCTTATTTTATAAAAAAAAATTAAGAACTTGCATTTCTATAGCCTCTTTCTCGACCTCGTGACGTCCCAAAATGCTTTGCAGCCAATCAAGTGCTTTTGAAGTGTAGTCGCTGTTGTAACGTCGGAAAAATGGCAGCCAATTTGTGCACAGAAGGATCCCACAAACAACAATGCGATAATGACCAGATAATCTGATTCTGGGTGTTGGTTGAAGGATAAATATTGGACAGGACACCGGGGATAACTCCTATGTTCTTCTTCAAAATAGTGCCATGGGAGAGACGGGGCCTTTGACTAATGTCACACCCGAAAGACGGCAGCTCTGACAGTGCAGCGCTCCCTTCGTACTGCACTGGACTGTCAGCCGAGATTTTTTGCTCCAGTATCTGGAGTGAGGCTTGAACCCACAACCTTCTGACTCAGAATGTTAGTCACTGAGCCACAGCTGACGCTAAAAGAAACTTTCTGTTATCAGAATCGACTTTCATAGGTTATACCCATCAGGGCAGATTGAACAGACTGGGGCTCCCTTTTCTAGAAAAGGGAAGACTGAGGGGTGTCTTGACACAGGTCTTTAAGATTATGAAAGGGTTTGATAGAGTAGACGTGGAGAAGATGTCTCCACTTGAGGGAGACCAGAACTTGGGGACAAAAATATAAGATGGTCATTAATAAATCCAATAGGGCATTCAGGAGAAACTTCTTTCCCGGAGAGTGGTTATAATGTGGAACTCGCTACCACAGGGAGTAGTTGAGGTGAATAGCGTAATTACCTTTAAGGAGAAGCTTGATAAACACATGAGGAGAAAGGAGTCATAACAGCACAGAAGGAGGCCATTCGGCCCATCGAGTCCGTGCCGGCTCTCTGTAGAGCAATCCAGTCAGTCCCATTCCCCCGCTCTATCCCCGTGGCCCTGCAAGTTTATTTCCCTCAAGTGCCTATCCAGTCTCCCCTTGAAAACATTGAGTGTCTCCGCTTCCACCACGTCCGTCGGCAGCGAGTTCCAGGTCCTCACCACTCGCTGCATAAAATATTTTTTCCTCACGTCCCTCCTGTATCTCTTGCCCAAAACCTTAAATCTGTGTCCCCTAGTCCTTGTAGCATCAACTAGTGGGAACAGCCTTTCCCCATCTAGCCTATCCAAACCCGTCATAATCTTGTACAGCTCTATCAAATCACCCCTCAACCTCCTTTGCTCTAATGAAAATAAATCCAGCTTCTCCAACCTGTCCTTGTAGCTAAGATCCCCCATCCCCGGAACCATTCTGGTAAATCTCCTCTGCACCCTCTCAAGGGCCTTCACATCCTTCCTAAAGTGTGGTGACCAGAACTGGACGCAATACTCCTCCAGTTGTGGCCTAACCAGCACTTTATAAAGGTTCAGCATAACTTCTCTACTTTTGTACTCAATACCTCTATTTATGAAGCCCAAGATCCCGTGTGCTTTGCTAACCACTCTCTCAATATGTCCTGCCACCTTCAGGGATCTACGCACATTAACTCCCAGGTCCTAGGAATTGTTGAGTCTGTGTTTCCAAATGTAGTTATGCTGAATAACTGGACACAGACTACAGAAATAATTAAACAGGTCTTTAGTAATTGAGGGTCAGGGCTGAACTGGAATACACTTTGCTCAACAGGGTTTATATACCGGTGTGGTCACCACCGGTACTACAATATACAGGAGCCATCAAAAAGTAGTCCATCACCTTAAGGTATCCTCTTAAGGTGGTACAGGTTACATACACTACAGGAATAGAAGGTTGTGCTGATAGGGTGAGATGGAGTAGGGTGGGAGGAGGCTCGTGTGGAGCATAAACACCGGCATAGACTAGTTGGGCCGAATGGCCTGTCTCTCTGCTGTAAATTCCATGTAATAAGCAGCAAAGGCATTTCGAGTCCAATCGTCGCTATTTTGTGAGCAGTTGCAGCTTCCACTTTTGTGCACAATAAGATCCCATAAACAGCGATGAGATGAGTGGCGCAAGCCAGCCGTGCTGTCATGCTGCCAGCTCTGTACTGGGGTAAAGTGCAGCTCTATAAATAAATGCTTTTTAAAAAAAAAACAACCAGAAAGACTTGTGGTTTATACCGTGCCTTTCCACGTCTGCAAGGAACGCCGCAAAACATGTTGCCTGGATTGCCCTTTGAAGTGCAGCAGGCAAACACAGCAGCCAATGTGCACAAAACATAGAAACAGAAGATAGGAGCAGGAGTAGGCCATTCGGCCCCTCGAGCCTGCTCCACCATTCAATGAGATCATGGCTGATCATCCAAATTCAGTACCCTGTCCCTGCTTTCTCCCCATATCCCTTGATCCCCTTAGCCTTAAGAAATATATCTAACTGCTTCTTTAATATATTTAATGAATTGGCCTCAACTGCCTTCTGTGGTAGAGAATTCCACAGGTTCACCACTCTCTGGGTGAAGAAATTCCTCCTCATCTCAGTCCTAAATGGCTTACCCCTTATCCTTAGACTGTGACCCCTGCAGCACGGTGGCATAGTGGTTAGCACTGTTGCCTCACAGCGCCAGGGACCCGGGTTCGAATCCGGCCTCTGGTGACTGTCTGTGTGGAGTTTGCACATTCTCCCCGTGTTTGCGTGGGTTTTCTCCGGGTGCTCCGGTTTCCTCCCACAGTCCAAAGATGTGCGGGTTAGGTTGATTGACATGATAAAAATTGGCCCTTAGTGTTAGGGGGGATTAAATATGCGGGGTTACGGGGATAGGGCTTGGGTGGGATGGCTGTTGGTGTAGGGACTGGGTGCTAGGGTTTGGATGATCAGCCATGATCTCGTTGAATGGCGGAGCAGGCTCGAAGGGCCGAATGGCCTACTCCTGCTCCTATCTTCTATGTTTCTATGGACTTCCTGACTGTCTAGTCCTGTTAGAATTTTATAAGTTTCAATGAGATCCCCTCTCATTCTTCTAAACTCTAGCGAATATAAGCCTAATCGACCCAACGAGGTCCCCCCAAACAGCAAGTCAACCAAACAACCAGTTAACCTGAGTGTGGTTCTCTTTGGTGCTTTTGATTGAAGAAAGTATGCACCAAGCTTGGTTCGAGACACTGCTTACACTTTTCAGGTTGATGGATGGCTGAGTGTCCTGTCCGCTCTTCTCCCAACATTCATGTGCACAGGCTTGGAGTTAAAAAAAAAAAAAAAAAAAAAAAAAAATTAATAAATTCTTAATTCTCTAAAGATTTTAAACTTTAATCTTTTAGAATTAAAGTTTTAAAACAAATGGTTTCATACTACATAGCATTTGAAGTGTAGAAACGGGCCATTCGGCCCAACTGGTCCGTGCTGGTGTTTATGCTCCACACGAGCCTCCTCCCACCCTCACTTCATCTCACCCCATCAACATGTCTTTCTACTCCTTTCTCCCTCCTGTACTAATGCAGCTCCCCCTTAAATGCATCGCGGCTATTCCTCAACTACTCCCTTGTGGTAGCGAGCTCCACATTCTAACCACTCTGGGTAAAGAGGTTTCTCCTGCATTCCTTTATTGGAGACTATCTTGTATATTATGACCCCATACTGGTTGCAGTCATTACTGCAGCCGGTGTGAAGGCGAAATGACATGAGACTGCAGGGGTGATTGTGTGCAATCAGTTTCTCTCTCTATCAGTCGGCCTTCACGCAGATTGTATCTTGGGGGGAAATTGCGGGCGCTTGCGATTCCTCAGAAATGCGCTCCCTCTGGGTGTCACTCTTCGCTGGGAGCACCGGATCACAGAATCCCCTTTTAAATGGAAGTGGAGCATGGCGTTCTTCCGGTGTCCTGGCCAACAACCTCAATCAGTGCCACCCAAAAAAAAAACCAGTTTAACTGGTCATTTATCCCTTTTGCTGTTTGCTGCGTGCAAATATGCTGCCATGTTTGTCAATGTAACAATACACTTCCAAAGTAATTCATTGGGGACAGGAGAAGACGTTGTATAAAGGATTTTTCCTTCAACTCTGGAGGTGGTCTCGCATTGTGCTCTCCAATCAGTAATGTCACTCCCGTGTCACACTGCGGTTTTTTGTGCCGATTTGCAACAGGTTTTCCACAATGGACTGACACACATTGCTGGATTATCGCCCCGTTTCTTTCCCTCCGCTCCATCCTCTCCACAATCCCAAACAACTGTAGCTCTGTCGGAACAGGAGGAGGCCATTCAGCCCCTCGAGTCTGTTCCGCCATTCAATTAGATCATGGTTGATCTATATCTTAACTCCATCGACAGCCTTGGTTCTATAACCCTTAATACCTACTTACTGAACAAAAATCTATCGATCTCAGTTTTGAAATGTTTAATTGACCCCCCCCCCCACAAGGCCTCAACAGCTTTTTGGGAGAGAGTTCCAGATTTCCACGACCCTTTGTGTGAAGTGCTTCCTGACATCACCCCTGAATGGCCGAGCTCTAATTTTAAGGTTGTACCCCCTTGTTCTGGGCTCCTCCCCACCAGAGGAAATAGTTTCTCTTTATCTGCCCGATCAAATCCTTTAATCATCTTAAACACCTCAATTAGATCACCGCTTAATCTTCTATACTCGAGGAAATACAAGCCAAGTCTGTGCAACCTATCCTCCATTATTTAACCCTTTTAGCCCAGGTATCATTCTGATGACTCAGATTTCAGTGCTTCAATTACTACTTAATAACTTAAAATATTACCTTTCAGCCTAAACGGATTAGAGCCACCAAAACAAGTATTAGGCTATTATGTGGTATCGCACACATTGAAAGATGTGTTGCTCATAATTGAAATCCAGCGACAGACAAGAGTCTCGTTGAAAAAGAAGCTACATGTTGAGAAGTTTTTAATTAAAATGTAACTTTTGTGTTCCCAGCTGATCTAGTGTGTGTGTTTTGTCTTGTATCTGGGATCTGTGCTCCTATTCGGCCCGATTAATGCCTCGCCGGTGGCTGTTCCTGGTGTGGGTTTGGGAGCAGTTCCGGCTCACCGACCACCCTCCGCCAATTGGCAAGTTTAAGGTTAAGGTTCAAGGATGTGATTGGTGAAGAGCTGGGACCCACTTCGCATCTAACCGGTACTAAGCCTGCCCCGTTAGGATTTGATAGGAGTTGGGTGCTGAATAGCGGGATTGTTCATTTCTCCAGCACTATCCATTGCCTTGAGCACAACATTTGAACGAAAATTAAAACTTTTTTAAAAGATATTTTTCAATTTTATGTTTTGGCTCATCAGTCAGTGGCATGAAGATTTTCCATTTTAGACACCCTGACCCACATCAAGCACTTTTAGGTTGTATGCTGAATAAAGCTCCCTCTACTCTGTCGCAACATGGTGCCCCTCAAACCTCGGAGAGTGGCCCCTACTGTGCCAGTGTGGCATTTTTCCATTTCCTGGACCAGCTGTCTCTGTGAGTGACATTGCTGGTTTATAAGCAGGTTTGCGCCTATGTCTGTGTCGGTTCGTGGCTCAGTTAGTAGCGCTCTTGCCTCTGAGTTAGGTCCTGCAAAGATAGAGTGTGATAATCCAGTGCAGTACTGAGGGCGGGCAGTACTGAGGCAGCGCTGCACTGTCGGAGGAGACGTCATTCAGATGAGCAGTTAATCTGAGCCCCTATTGGATGTAAATGATCCCACGGCACTATTTCGAAGAAGAGCAGGGGAGTTCTCCCCGGTACCCTGGCCAATAATTATCTCTCAACCAACACCTAAAACAGATTATCTGGTCATTATCACTTTTCTCTTTGTGTGGGATCTTGCTGTGTGCAAATTGGCTGCCGCATTTCCTACATCACAACAGTGACTACACTTCAAAAAACTACTTCATTGTGACGTCCTGAGGTAATGGAAGGCGTGATATAAATGCCATTTCTTTCTTTCTTGGGTCTATGCCTACCAGGAACTCGGTTAAGATCTCCCAAATTCATTACCGCCAACAGATTTTATCCCACTAGGATTTCAACCCAGGTCCCAGAGGTGAAAGGGATAGTGTGTGCTCACCCACTGGACTACTCGGGCCCCTATAATATAGCTTTAAATCTAAAACCAGAAGAATATGTTGGCATGGATCCAGTTAAGTAATAAGCCGGCTATATTTTTGTGTCTCAATTTATTGAATCGGCGAGGAAAAGAAACAAAACTTGGTTTGATGCGTGTGTGTGCTTCCATGTCCTGCCTCGGCAGCTTTCTACTGCCCTTCCCTCTTGTCTCTGTTGTAAATCTGATGGTTCTTCAGACTGGGGCTAACCGTCAGACTGTGAAAAGTGAAGCACACAGGCTTTCCCAGTGGCTCGCGGTGGTACTGAGCCATACAGACAGAGAAAGGTCTCTCGTATGATCCCAGCTCTCTGCTGAATTCGCCAGGGCATCAGAGATGCGGCAAACGACTTCAGTGTCCCTGGGCTGGGAGGGGCCAAGAGCTGGTAAATTCTGCTCTTATCATAGAATGATACAGCACAGAAGGAGGCCATTCGGCCCATTGTGCCTGTGCCAGCTCTATGAAAGAGCTATCCAATTAGTCCCATAACCCTGCAGATTTTTCCCCTTCAAGTATCCAATTCACTTTTGAAAGTTACCACTGAAACTGCTTCCGTCACCCTTTCGGGCAGTGCATTCCAGATCATAACTCGCTGCGTAAAAAAATTCTCATCTCCTCCCTGGTTCTTTTGCCAGTTACCTTAAATCTGTGTCCTCTGGTTACTGACCATTGGAAACAGTTTCTCCTTTATTTACTCTATCAAAACCTTTCCTGATTTTGAACACCTCCTATTAAATCTCCCCTTAACTTTCTCTGCTCCAAGGAGAACAAACCCAGTTTCTGTAGTCACTTGATCCCATTGAGACCTCTTGCTAGAAAGTGCACTTAAATGTCTACTGATAGGTTCAGGCTTGGGTATGATGCTCAACCTCCTCTGCCCTCTCCCTTACACAAATGACCAAATAGCCTCACCTAGACTGACCTGTGAAGAATAGCCAGGACTGCCGACATTTGTGGAACCTACCCCAGCACGTGACGATGCCTATAGGAGCTGAAAGAGAAAATGGGGGGGGGGGGGCAGAGAAAACACAGCTGCCATTGATTCACGAGGTGAAGGGACAGAATGTATAATAGTAAAGTAGTAAAAGGGGTAAAAGCAGGAATAAATTGTCAGAAAACATATTTGAAAGTTCTTTATCTGAATGCACGCAGCATTCGTAACAAAATAGACGAGTTGACGGTACAAATAACTACACATGGGTATGATCTGGTGGCCATTACGGAAACATGGCTGCAAGATGATCATGACTGGGAACTAAACATACAAGGGTATTTGACAATTAGGAAGGACAGACAGGAAGGAAAGGGAGGTGGGGTTGCTATGTTAATCAAGGATGGAATCACTGCAATAGTCAGAAATGATATTGGGTCAAAGGATCAGGATAGTGAAACAGTTTGGGTGGAGATAAGGAATAATAAGGGGAAAAAGTCACTAGTGGGCGTAGCCTATAGGCCTCCTAACAGTTGCAACTCTATTGGTCGGAGTATAAATCAGGAAATAGTTGGGGCTTGTAATAAGGGAACAGCTATAATCATGGGGGATTTTAACTTTCATATTGACTGGACTAATCAAATTGGGCATGGCAGCCTTGAGGAAGAGTTCATAGAGTTCATAGAGTGCATTAGGGACGGGTTCCTTGAGCAGTATGTAACTGAACCAACCAGGGGGCAGGCAATCTTAGATCTGGTCCTGTGTAATGAGACAGGATTAATAAAAAATGTCCTAGTAAAGGATCCCCTTGGAATGAGTGACCATAACATGGTTGAATTCCAAATTCAGTTTGAGGGTGAGAGAGTTGGATCTCAAACCAGCGTACTGAGCTTAAATAAAGGAGACTATGAAGGTATGAGAGTAGAATTGACTAAAGTGGACTGGGAAAACAGATTAAAGGGTAAGACGGTACAAGAGCAGTAGTCTACATTCAAGGAGATATTTTACATCTTTCAAGATAAATATATTCCACTGAGGAAAAAGGGGAGTAAAAGAAAAGACAGCCATCCGTGGCTTAGTAAAGTAATAAAGGATAGTATCCGACTGAAAACAAGGGCATATAAAGTAGCCAAATCTAGTGGGAGGATAGAAGATTGGGAAGCATTTAAAAGCCAGCAAACAATAACTAAAAGATTAATTAAGAAAGGGAAGATAGATTATGAAAGTAAACTAGCAAAAAATATAAAAACAGATAGCAAGAGTTTCTACAGCTATATAAAAAGAAAAAGGGTGGCTAAAGTGAACGTTGGTCCCTTAGAGGATGAGACCGGGAAACTAGTGGTGGGGAACATGGAGATGGCAAAGACGCTGAACAAATATTTTGTATCAGTCTTTACAGTAGAGGACACTAAAAATATCCCAACATTGGACAAACAGGGGGCAATGGGGGGGGAGGAGCTAAACATGATTAAAATCACTAAGGAGGTGGTACTCGGTAAAATAATGGGACTTAAGGCGGATAAATCCCCCGGACCTGATGGCCTACATCCTGGGGCCTTGAGAGAAGTGGCGGTAGGGATTGTGGATGCATTGGTGATTATTTTCCAAAACTCCCTGGACTCAGGAAAGGTCCCGGCAGATTGGAAAACTGCTAATGTAACACCCTTATTTAAGAAGGGAAGTAGACAAAAAGCTGGAAACGATAGACCAGTTAGCCTAACATCTGTGGTTGGCAAAATGTTGGAGTCCATTCTTAAGGAAACAATAACAGAGTATTTGGATAAACATAATTTAATAGGACCGAGTCAGCATGGTTTTATGAAGGGGAAGTCATGTTTGACAAATTTGCTTGAATTCTTTGAGGATGTAACATACAGGGTGGATAAAGGGGAACCAGTGGATGTAGTGTATTTGGACTTCCAAAAGGCATTTGACAAGGTTCCACACAAAAGATTACTGATCAAGATAAAAAATTAGGGGTAATATACTGGCATGGGTGGAAGATTGGCTATCTAACAGAAAACAGAGAGTTGGGATAAATGGTTCATTCTCGGGCTGGCAATCAGTAACTAGTGGTGTTCCGCAGGGGTCAGTGCTGGGACCCCAACTCTTTACAATCTATATTAACGATTTGGAGGAAGGGACCGAGTGCGACATATCCAAGTTTGCCGACGATACAAAGATGGGAGGGAAAGCAGTGAGTGAGGAGGACATAAAAAACCTGCAAAAGGACATAGACAGGCTAAGTGAGTGGGCAGAGGTTTGGCAGATGCAATATAATGTTGGAAAGTGTGAGGTTATGCACTTTGGAAGAAAAAATCAAAGAGCAAGTTATTATCTAAATGGAGAGAAACTGCAAAGTGCTACAGTACAAAGGGATCTGGGGGTCCTGGTGCATGAAACACAAAAAGTTAGTATGCAGGTGCAGCAGGTGATCAGGAAGGCCAATGGAATCTTGGCTTTTATTGCAAGGGGGATGGAGTATAAAAACAGGGAAGTCTTGCTGCAGTTATACAGGGTATTGGTGAGGCCACACCTGGAATACTGCGTGCAGTTTTGGTTTCCATATTTAAGAAAAGATATACTTGCTCTCGAGGCGGTTCAGAGAAGGTTCACTCGGTTGATTCCGGAGATGAGGGGGTTGACGTATGAGAAAAGGTTGAGTAGGTTGGGACTCTACTCATTGGAGTTCAGAAGAATGAGAGGCGATCTTATCGAAACATATAAGATTGTGAGGGGGCTTGATCGGGTGGATGCGGGGAGGATGTTTCCACTGATGGGTGAGACTAGAACTAGGGGGCATAATCTTAGAATAAGGGGCTGCCCTTTCAAAACTGAGATGAGGAGAAACTTCTTCACTCAGAGGGTAGTAAATCTATGGAATTTGCTACCCCAGAGAGCTGTGGAAGCTGCAACATTAAATAAATTTAAAACGGAGATAGACAGTTTCCTAGCAGATAATGGAATTAGGGGTTACGGGGAGAGGGCAGGGAAGTGGATGTGAGTCTAGATTCAGATCAGCCATGATCCTATTGAATGGCGGAGCAGGCCCGAGGGGCCGTATGGCCTACTCCTGCTCCTACTTCTTATGTTCTTATGATTCTGCAGTTGTTTTTAAACAGATCACGAAGGGTTCGTGCTTAATTTAATTTAATTTTTGAATCAAATAGTGAAGGAACCCAGTGGGGCACTAAGGGACCAGGTAAAGCTGGAATAGCTATGTTAGAACTGTGCCAGTCGATCAGATTGCAGATGCATTTACCTACCTGCTCCAGCCAGTGAGGGATACACTGCTGGCTTAGTCCCTTTAACCGTAAGGCTTTCTTTTAATATATAAACCTAGTTAAATGACCGACTTCCCCTAACGCAGCACATCAAGTTTGAAATAGTGATGGTTAAATAATGCCAAGCTTGGGTTTAAAAAGCTTATTGATTTATGAAGGAAGGAGGGTGGGGGGACCCTGAGGGACACTGGGGGTTCTACAAGCCTGAGGTGTGCGTGTGAGTGTGTATATATACATATGTATATGTTATTGAGAGATTTAAACATGCAGTTTACTTAGTAAAAGTTATATATAACTTAACCTCTTGGTACGTTTCTGTAAATGTTAGATACGCCCACACACAGTCTAGCTCCTTTTTAAATGTTAACCACAGACTTAACTACAAACCAGAAAGCAGAGCTTTCATAATGCACAGATTTGCCAGATCTTTAGCAAAGGTCATGGACCTAATTTTTACATCAGCTTTAAAAAAAAATTCTCTCCAGATCAGCCCCCTTATCTTTTTGTCTCCCGAAGCCATTGACTCATAATGGGGTACGGTTCCAGGGGTGATACAGCAACCGGTTTAACCTCGCCTAAGGGCCTATTCTTTGTGTGAACCTAGATATCAAGTATGTTTTTGGACTGTAGGAAAATACCAGAAGACTTCAATATATATACGTATAATACGAATTAGGAGCAGGAGTAGGCCACTCGGCCCCTAGAGCCTGCTCCGCCATTCAATATAAGATCATGGCTGATCTGATTACTCCACATTCCTACCTATCCCCGATAACCTTTCACCCCACTTGCTTATCAAGAAACTATCTACCTCTGCCTTAAAAATATTCAAAGACTATGATTCCACCGCCCTCTGAAGAAGAGAGTTCCAAAGACTCACGACCCTCTGTGAGAAATTTCTCCCCATCTCTGTCTTAAATGGGCGACCCCTTATTTTTAAACAGTGACTCCTAGCTCTAGATTCTCCCACAAGAGAAAACATCCTCTCCACATCCACCCTGTCAAGACCCCTCAGAATTTTAATGTGTTCATTCTCAATCTCTCTTCATTAGAAAATGCTGTAGCACAGAAAAATACCACCTTGTATAGGCTGCTCCCATTCAAAGTCACAATGTACAGCTATCTGTATTCTAAATACTTTAGATGTGCATACACTTCCTGTCTGTCACACTTGGGCTAATGCAAATCTATGTGTCTCACTTAAAAAAAAAAAAAAAAAAACCTAAAAGAATAAAATAACTCACTCCCAATGTACAGAAAAATTCTCGTGGGGCAGAAGATACCAGACCCACAATGTCTGCAGGCTCTCATCAGACCTTCCCACAAAACAAAACCAGGGTTCTGGCTCACCAGCATGAATAGCAATTACCTGATAGAATTAACTGGCCCAGTGTTTACTTAATGTAAATTGAACTTTGGAGCCTCAAAGGGACATATGGCTATATTTAGCAGAATAATCAATTGTGTTGTTGTATGGTGTTCCTTTGTACGTGTGGTAGCACTCTCGCCTTGGAGTCAGAAGGTTGTGGGTTCAAGTCTCACTCCAGGGGACTTGAGCCCATTATCCAGACTCGAGTGCAGTACTGAGGGAGTGCTGCACTGTCAGAGGTGCTGTCATTTGGATAAGATGTTAAACCGAGGCCCCGTCTGCCTTCTTGGGTGGATGTCTCACCTCCTGACTCCCCAAAGCCTTTCCACCATCTACAAGGCACAAGTCAGGAGTGTGATGGAATACTCTCCACTTGCCTGGATGAGTGCAGCTCCAACAACACTCAAGAAGCTCGACACCATTCAGGACAAAGCAGCCCGCTTGATTGGCACTCCATCCACCACCTTCAACATTCACTCCCTCCACCACCGGCGCACTGTGGCTGCAGTGTGTACCATCTACAAGATGCACTGCAGCAACTCACCAAAGCTTCTTCAACAGCACCTTCCAAACCCGCGACCTCTACCACTTAGAAGGACAAGGGCAGCAGACGCATGGGAACATCACCACCTACAAGTTCCCCTCCAAGCCACACACCATCCTGACTTGGACCTGTATCGCCATTCCTTCACTGTCGCTGGGCCAAAATCCTGGAACTCCCTTCCTAACAGCATTGTGGGTGTACCTACACCATATGGACTGCAGTGGTTCAAGAAGGCGGCTCACCACCATCTTCTCGAGGGCAATTAGGGATGGGCACTAAATGCAGGCCTAGCCAGCGACGCCCACATCCCATCAATGATTTTTTTTTTTAAATCACTAAGAAACAGATTATCATAGAATAGTACAGCGTAGAAGTAGGCCATTCGGCCCATCGAGTCTGCGCTGGCTCTTTCGAAGAGCAATCCAGTTAGCTGATGACTTATCACATTGCTGTTTGTGAAGCTTGCTGTGCACAAATTGACTGCCGCGTTTCCTACAAAAGTGACTACACTTCAGAAGCTCCTCATTAGCTGTAAAGTGCTTTGGGATGTCCTGAGGTCTTGAAAGGTCCTATATAAATGGAAGTCTTTCTTTTATGGTAGTATATTCCTATAAGAAGTGCCATGGGAGATTCAAATATACTTTACACAATCTTGCAAAGTGCATGACTGTTGGAACTGAAAGTGTCACACTTGACTGTCAATCCATTAAGCCTGACTTGGTATAACCGTCCTGTTATTACTGTCATGTGATATAATCGATATCTGTTATTTAACTAAACTAATGCACTTTTGTTCAAAAGAAGACTTGCATTTATATAGCGCCTTTCACAACCTCAAGATGTCCCAAAGCACTTTACAGCCAATTGATTTATTTTTTAAGTGCAGTCATTGTTTTACTGTAGGAAACCAGACAGCCAATTTACACTCGGCAAGATCCCACAAACAGCAATGTGATGATGACCAGATAACCTGTCTTTAGTGATTTGAGTTGAGGGATAAGTGTTGGCCAGGACACAGGGAGAACTCCCCGCCCCCCCCTCCCCCTCTTCAAAACAGTGCCATGGGATCTTTTGCATCCACCTGAGAGAGCAGACGGGGCCTCGGTTTAACATCTCATCCGAAAGACGGCACCTCTGACAGCGCAGCACTCCCTCAGCGCCGCACCGGAGTGTCAGCCTAGATTTTGCACTCCGGTCTCTGGAGCGGGGTTTGAAGCCGCAACCTCTCGACTCCGAATAATTTGACCTGAATAGTAGACTTTATTGCATTTTGTTCCCATATAAAACATCTTTAATCCTGAAATGCAATCTTTTTGTATTAAATATATAACAATTTTAAAGTAAGACGGTTTTTAAAAATTGGGGGGGGGGGTGGTGGGTGGTTGTAAAAGAGAGAGACTGCACCAAGAGATGGGAGAATCCCAGCTGGTGGGATCCTGCTCTATTTATAAAGATAGAGGGGGGAAACAATTGGTTTTGTTTTCCTGTGTGTGTTTGCAACAACACAGCAGAAGAGAAAACTTAAGAGTGAGAGAGAGAGAGAATTGGCAGCATTTAAACCCAGACAGTCCCTCATCTGATCGAGAAGGTCCAATCAGGACTTGGTGTCTGCAAGGCTCTGCCATTGCGTCTCTCCCTCTCTCTCATTCTCTGTGTTTGTTGTTGCCCCCTCCTCTCACACACCCACTCTCCCTCCTCTCTCTCTCTCTCTCCTCCTCCTCGTGTGGACATGGCGAATAAGCCAGTGGGGAGAGGGGTGTGAGGCTGAGCCTGGGGGGCTGCCGATTCTATCCCCCCCCCCCACCCCCCTGGCGCATGGACAGCTCAAGTTTGCCGCACGCTGTGGTCGCTACAGAAAGAGCCGGGCAGAGGAGGAGGAGAGGGGGAAGCGCCGCCGCTTTCCACCCGCAAAGCTGGCCTCAAAATGGTATTTCTCTCTTCCAATCTCCGCATGATTTATTATTATTATTATTGCTTCTCCGTCTCCCTTTTGCAATTGTGTGTTTAAAAAATATATATATACATAAAAACATAAGGGGATGGGGGAGAGGAAGGCAGTCGGGCTTGTGTGTGTGTGTTTTGCAATAATGCGGATTTTCTCCTGTTGTTTGCTGGAGGGGGGGGGTGGGGGGAGAGAGAGGACTGAATATTATTGACCCCCCCCTCCCCTCTCTCCTCCCTCAAGCATTGAGAGAGAGGTGGGGGAATTATTCAATCCCTCCTTCCTTCCCAGCAAAAAAAATACAATGGGACACAGTTGGTAACAAAGAGTTAAATTCCTTAAGATGGGAATGCTGCCTGAGACACCGAGAGAGAGAGAGCTGCAGGAATAGGCCAGGCCAGGCCAGGCTTTTTAGCTCCAGTTTTTATCCCCCCTCCCCTCTCATATCTGATTTTATTCTGTGAATCTATTCAGAGCTGAGCGAGAGCCGGCGGGCGGCACTTTGATCTTTCCCCCATTGGGGATTTTGTTACAAGTTTGCCCCCTTCCTCTCACACTCTCTCATGGATACATTGGTTGCTTTCAGGATACATGGCCTGGTCCTCGTCCTTTTTCCTCTATTGTGCATTTTGAGCAGCTCTGCTGGGAGTTTATTGTCATCTCCCTCTTGTGTTTTTGTGTCTTTTTCCCCTCTCTCTCTCTGCGGTTTAGCAATCGCCATTTCTCACCACCCCCCCCCCCCTCCAACTGCTGAGTGACATCTTCGAACAGAAATAGTTAAAAACAAGGGACCAGATTCCCCTTTGCTTTTGATAATGCAACATTCCCTGGTATTTTTTATCAGCTGAATATATCAAATCATCCTGATATTTTGATCATCTCTGTTGGATAAGCTTCCTGTGTGTGTTTTTTAAAATTAACTCTCTTAATTTTGTGTGACGAAGCATGTTATTGTGTTGCAAAATTGGAATTGTAAACGGGGTTTTGCTTCTGTGCAGGTGCATATTGAACAAACTTGTTCATTCTTTGATGCCATCTAGTTTGCAGATATTCCAAGTTTTTAATTTTTTTTTGCAACGTGGATTTTTGTTAATGAGTCAATGTGGCCTTTGCTCTCCTCATGACCTGGGGGTCTGGTCCATCCGACCAGAACCAGAGCTGTGTGTGTGTGTGTGTGTGTGTGTTGGCGGCGGGGGGGGGAGGGGATAAGTTGAGTACAGGATTCTGGTGGCAATACTTAAATACCTTCAAAACAAAGTGGCGGGAGAAGTGATGTCTGCTTCCTCGCTGACACCTAAGGTATTCCTGGGTAAAGCACGAATGATGGCTGAAGCTTGAAGTGGGTCGACCTCTCTCTCTCTCTCTTAGGCAGTCCCTCGGAACTGAGGATGACTTGCTTCCACATTAAAAATGAGTTCTCAGGTGACTGTTGAGTCCAATGCGGGACCTACAGTCTCTGTCACAGGTGGGGCAGACGGTGGTTGAAGGGGTGGGTGTGGGTGGGGTGCTTGGGTTGATGTGCGCTCCTTCTGCTGTTTGCACTTGGCTTCCGCTTGCTCCTGGCGAAGAGACGCGAGGTGTTCGGCACCTTCCCGGATGCTTCTCTTCCACTTTGTGCGGTCTTGGGCCAGGGATTCCCAGGTGTCGATGGGGATGTTGCACTTTTTCAAGGAGGCTTTGAGGGTGTCCTTGAAGCGTTTCCTCTGCCCACCTGGGGCTCTCTTGCTATGCCGGAGCTCCGAGTAGAGCACTTGTTTTGGGAGTCTCGTATTGGGCATGCGGACGATGTGACCCGTCCATCAGAACTGATTGAGCATGGTCAGAGCTTCGATGCTGGGGATGTTGGCCTGGGCAAGAACACTGACGTTGGTGCGCCTATTCTGCCAATGGATTTACAGGATCTTGTGAAGGCAGCATTGGTGGTACCTCTCCAGTGCTTTGAGGTGTCTGCTGTGTACATGGTCCATGTCTCTGAAGCATATAGGAGGACGGGTATCACTACTGCTCTGTAGACCATGAGCTTGGTGCCGGGTTTGAGATCCTGGTCTTCAAACACTCTCTTCCTCAGGCGACCGAAGGCTGCACTGGCACACTGAAGGCGGTGTTGGACTTCGTCATCGACGTCTGCCCTTGTTGACAGTAGGCTCCCGAGGTATGGAAAGTGGTCCACGTTGTCCAAAGCCTTGTCGTGGATTTTGATAATCGGGGGGGCAGTACTGTGTGGTGGGGGCAGGTTGGTAGAGGACCTGCTTTGGATAATGCAATATCCCCTGGTATTTTTATAAGCTGGATATATCAAATCATCCTGATATTTTGATCTCCTATGTTGGTCAGCTTCCTGTGTGTTTTAAAAAAAAAAAACCTCTTAATTTTGTGTCACGAAACATGTTATTGTGCTGCAAAATTGGAATTGTAAATGGGTTTTGCTTCTGTGCAGGTGGATATTGAACAAACTTTTCATTCTTTCTGATACCATCCAGTTTGCAGATATTCCAAGTTTTTAATTTTTGTTTTTTTTGCAACATGGATTTTCATTAATGAGTCAATGTGGCCTTTGCTCTCCTCATGACCTGGGGGTCTGGTCCATCCGACCAGAATCAGAGCTCGGGGTGTGTGTGTGTGGGGGGTAAGTTGAGTACAGGATTCTGGCGGCAATGTTTTTAAAAAAAAAAACTTAAATACCTTCAAAACAAAGTGGCGGGAGGAGTGATGTCTACTTCCTCGCTGACACCTAAGGTATTCCTGGGTAAAGCACGAATGATGGCTGAAGCATGAAGTGGGGTCGACCAAGCAGCAAAGAACTTGCATTTCTACAGAGCCTTTCCTGACCTCGGGGCGTCCCAAAGCGCTTCACGGCCAATGAAATGCATTTAAAGTCTAATCACTGTTGTAATGTAGGAAACATGGCAACCAATTTGCACACAGCAAGCTCCCACAAACAGCAATGTGATGATGACCCAGATGATCTGTTTTTAGATGTTGGTCGAAGGATAAATATTAGCTTGAACTGTATAAAACACTAGTTAGGCCGCAGCTAGAATACTGCGTGCAGTTCTGGTCACCACATTACAGGAAGGATGTGATTGCACTAGAGGGGGTGCAGAGGAGATTTACAAGGATGTTGCTGGGGCTGAGGAATTTTGGCTATGAGGAAAGATTGGATAGGCTGGGTTTGTTTTCTTTGGAACAGAGGAGGCTGAGGGGAGACCTAATTGAGGTGTATAAAATTATGAGGGGCCTAGATAGAGTGGATAGGAAGGAACTGGTTCACCGAACAGAGAGGGCATAGATTTAAAGTAATTGGTTGGAGGTTTAGAGAGGAGTTGAGGAGAATGTTTTTCACCCAGAGGGCGGTGGGGGTCTGGAACTCACTGCCTGAAAGGGTGGGAGAGGCAGAAACCCTCATCGCATTTAAAAAGTACTTGGATAGGCACTTGAAGTGCCGTAACCTACAGGTCTATGGACCAAGTGCTGGAAAGTGGGATTAGGGTGGATAGCTTTTTGTCAGCCGGCATAGACAAGGTGGGCCGAATGGCCTCCTTCTGTGCTGTAAATTTCTATGATTCCAGCCAGGACACCAGGGAGAACTTCTCTGCTCCTTAGAAATAATGCAGTGTGATCTTTTACCACCTACGGGGGCAGGCGGGGCCTCAGTTTAACGTCTCACCCCTTAACAGTGGAGCACTCCCTTGGTACTGCCCTGAAGTGTCAGCCTAGATTCTCTTCTAGAGTCTCTGGAGTGGAATTGAACCCATAACCTTCTGACTCATCGGCATGAGTGCGACCCACTGAGCCACAGCTGACACCTTTCCAAGAGCATTCTCCCTGTGCTAAGCCTTTAGGCAGGAGTTATACTGAAGGCTGTGCAAACTACTACGAGACGGTCTTGCACCACTTTGGCTTCAGTGTGTGATCTGACCCCTTGAGTTATGCAGCCACTTTTCGTGTCGATGTGCGCCCAGAAGTGCTTCGGACCGACGCTGGGGCGGCAGTAGAACTGTGAAATGGGGACTGGAGTGCACCCGTAGCGTGTCGTCCACCCGTACCCCGTCGGATGGAGCGCTTTGCAGACCTCGCCTGTCCGAAGGGGAGCCTGAGGTTGCCTCGATCTGGCAGCTGCTGCGAATTCGTGGCGAGTTCTCTACCCCAAAAGCTTCTCCCGGCATCAAGTCAAACTGAACCGAATCTTGTTTGGTGTCGCAACAACCGAAAATGCTGGAAACACTCGGCAGGTCAGGCAGCACCTGCGGAGAGAGAGAAAAAGTGTCAACGTTTCAGGCCGATGACCCTTCGTCACAACTGCCAGACTGGGGTTCTACCAACTGCTGGCTGGGGGGGGTGTCTAGAACGAGGGGTCACAGTCTCAGGATACGGGGTAGGACATTTAGGACTGAGATAAGGAGAAATTTCTTCACCCAGAGGGTGGTGAACCTGTGGAATTCTCTACCACAGAAGACTGTGGCAGCCAAGTCACTGAATATATTTAAGAAGGAGATATAGATTTCTAGACACAAAAGGTGTCAAGGGGTATGAGGAGAGAGCGGGAATATGGTATTGAGATAGAGTCGTTGAGTATATTCAAGACGGAGAGCGACAGATTTTTGGGCACTGGGAGTCATGGGATATGGGGATAGGGCAGGAAAGTGGAGTAGAGGTAAAAGTTCAGCCATGATCATATTGAATGGCAGAGCAGGCTCGAAGGGCCGAATGACCTACTCCTGCTCCTATTTTTCTATGTTCTAAGTCAACTGCATGACAGTTCTGATGAAGGGTCATCGACCTGAAACGTTAACTTTCTCTCTCTTTCCACGGATGCTGTCTGACCTGCTGAGTGTTTCCAGCATTTTCGGTTGTTGTTGTTTCAGATTTCTAGTGTCCGCAGCAGCTTTGCTATTGTTGCTTGTTTGGTGTCAGTTTGGACTGGTTTTGGATGCAGTGCTTTGTAACTGTTCAGATTTGCGTTTGTGCAGTTCCGCCATGAAATGTGTGTCTGACATGTCGAGTTTTGACCAGGAACATTTTCTGTACCCGGGGAGGTTCTCGTTGAGAATCAGCTCTGCTCTCTGTAGCTGCACTGTAATAATTTTGGAATCTGTCTCAAGGGCCCAGGACCTTGTAGCATGACTTCTATTTACATACGTGTAAATAGGAGCTAATTTACAGAACAAACTGGAAACTGTTCAACCTCCGTCGCCTCCAGTCCAGATCCAAGGTCGTCCCATCCTCGGTTGTCAAATTACAGTATGCAGACGACGCTTGCGTCTGCGCTCACTCGGAGGTCGAACTCCAAACCATCGTCAACACCTTCACCGAAGCGTACGAGAGCATGGGCCTTACACTAAATGTCCGTAAGACAAGGGTCCTCTACCAACCTGCCCCCGCCACACAGTACTGCCCCCCGATTATCAAAATCCATGACAAGGCCTTAGACACGTGGACCACTTTCCATACCTCGGGAGCCTATGTCAACAAGGGCAGACATCGATGACGAAGTCCAACACCGCCTTCAGTGTGCCAGTGCAGCCTTCAGTCGCCTGAGGAAGAGAGCGTTTGAAGACCAGAACCTCAAACCCGGCACTAAGCTCATGGTCTACAGAGCAGCAGTGATACCCGCCCTGCTGTATGCCTCGGGGACATGGACCATGTACAGCAGGCACCTCAAAGCACTGGAGAGGTACCACCAACGCTGCCTCCGCAAGATCCTGCAAATCCATTGGCAGGATAGGCGCACCAACAGCAGTGTTCTTGCTCAGCCCAGCATCGAAGCTTTGACTACGTTCGATCAGCTCCGATGACTGGTCACGCTGTCCGCATGCCCGATACGAGATTCCCAAAACAAGCGCTCTACTCGGAGCTGCGGCACGGCAAGAGAGCCCCAGGTGGGCAGAGGAAATACTTCAAGGACACCCTCAAAGCCTCCTTGAAAAAGTGTAACATCCCCACCGACACCTGGGAATCCCTGGCCCAAGACCGCACAAAGTGGAGGAGAAGCATCCGGGAAGGCGCCAAACTCCTCGAGTCTCTTCGCCGGGAGCAAGCGCAAGGAGCGCACGTCAACCCAAGCACCCCACCCACCGTCTGCCCACCTGTGACAGAGACTGTAGGTCCCGCATTGGACTCATCAGTCACCTGAGAACTCATTTTTAATGTGGAAGCAAGTCATCCTCGGCTCCGAGGGACTGCCTAAGAAGTAGAGCATACATGTCATGAGGCATGAGTGAAGGGGCCAAGACCCACTTTTACATGTGAGTTATGAAGTGTGCAAATTGAGGGACGGGGCTGCCTTTTACATGCGTTGTGTGAGGCATTTGGGTGAAGGGGTCAAGACACCCTTTATACATGTTGTTGTGAGGGATTTGGGTTAAAAGGTCACGGCCCCCTTTACGAGGCACTTATGCAGCTAAAATATTAATGTCGACTTAAAGCATGAGTTCCCCCCCCCCCCAAGTTATCTCCTATTTTCCCCAGAAGGTGACTGTTGCTCAGGTGCAAGTGTGCGAGCAGAGCCTCAATCAAATGACCGTTTCTTGTGCTCATGCACTTGGAGGACAGAACCTCTGAACCGGCTCCTGACGCTCACGTGTGCACTTTCCACTGATCCCGAGCACGAGGTTTTTAAAAAAAAAAAAAAAAAAAAAAAAAAATTCACAGTTTCCACCCCCTTGCCCAGCCCTGGCCGATTATGTTGCTGCCCCCCTAGCTACACACTGCACAGATGGGTCCTGGCTTGGGATCGTCCTGGCCCGTGTGACTCAGTATTGCACCAGGTGATGGACTTGCCCAGTGCACCATTTGAAGGAGTTCATCTCTGATGGTCGGCTCCTGTGGTGTCTTCTGTGCCTCGTGTAGCAGTTTGCCTCTGTTGATTCTCTTGTGTGCCAGTGTAAACCGAGGAATAGGTAGTGGGTTTGTGCTGTCTTGTTCCTCTTTCACATTTTCCTTGCCACTTTGTACATGCTGTATATCCCATAAAATCTGCCTTTGTCGGGGTCCTGGTTTAAATCCGGGGCAGCTTAATGGCCACCCTGTTGCAGCTGTGAAGCCCCTAGCTTCAGTCTCGCTGAGCTGGGGACTGCACAGTAAAACCTTTTTTGTGTGCACACCTGGACAAGGGATATAGGTATAAAATTGGTAAAGGCAAGTTGAGGACTGATGTCAGGGAGTGCTTCTTCAGTGTGATCAGTAAATACGATAGCAAAATACTGCAGATGCTGGAAATCTGAAATAACAACAGAAAACGCTGGAAAAGCTCAGCAGGCCAGGGCTGCATCCGTGGAGAGAGAAACAGAGTCGACGTTTCGGGTCGAAACCCTTCCACCCGAAACGTTGACTGTGTGTGTCTCTCTCCACGGATGTTGCCTGGCCTGCTGAGTTTTCCCAGCGTTTTCTGTGATCAATAAACACCTGGATTGACTTTCAGGGTCGAGGAAGTGGAGTAGGCCTTTCAGCCCCTTGTGCCTGTTCCGCCATTCAATTAGGTCATGGCTGAACTTTTACCTCGACTCCACTTTCCTGCCCTATCCCCATATCCCATGACTCCCAGTGCCCAAAAATCTGTCGATCTCCGTCTTGAATATACTCAACGACTGAGCCTCCACAGCCCTCTGGGGTGGAGAATTCCAAAGATTCACAACCCTCTGAGTGAAGAAATTTAATCTCATCTCAGTCCTAAATGGACAACCCCTTAACCTGAGACTGTGACCCCTGGTTCTAGACTCCCCAGCCAGGGGAAACAGCCTCTCCGCATCAAGTCCCAGTCCAGAGACTTGAGCACAAAAATCTAGGCTGACGCTCCAGTGCGGTGCTGAGGGAGCGCTGCACTGTCTGAGGTGCCGTCTTTCAGATGTGACGTTAACCTGAGGCCCCATCTGCGCTCTCAGGTGGACGTAAAAGATCCCATGGCACTATTTCGAAGAGCAGGGGAGTTCTCCCTGCTGCCCTGGCCAATATTTATCCCTCAATCAATATATCACTAAAAAACAGATTATCTGGTCATTATCACATTGCTGTTTGTGGGAGCTTGTTGTGCGCAATTGGCTGCTGCGTTTCCTACATGACAACAGTGACTCCACTTTAATAAGTACTTCGTTGGCTGTAAAGCGCTTTGGGAAGCCCAGTGGTCGTGAAAGGCGCTATATAAATGCAAGTCTTTCTTTTCTCTGTTAAGCCCTCTAAGAATTTTATACGTTTCAATGACTTCTCATTCTTCTAAACTCCAGAGAATATAGGCCCATTCTACTCCTCCATGGCTTATCTGTATCATTTAATCATCTCAAACACCTCACTTAGATCACCCCTTAATTTTCTATACTCAAGGGAAGAGAAGCCTAGTCTATGCAACCTGTTCTCATAATTTAACCCTTTTATCCCCGGTATCGTTCTAATGAATGGAGGCAAAAACGTTGGAGGTGTGGACGAAGCGGCGATGGAGGACTATCTGTTTCTGTAGAAGGATGAGCGAGATGGGCCTTGTGGCTTACCTCTTCTTCTGTATTTATATCTGCGCTCTTGTTTTCTGTTGAAAATTGGCCTGGTTTTGGGTTAAAATGATGTTTGTTTTTTATTGTTTTAATGCGGGGGTAGGGTAGCGCATTTTCGCCCGTGGTCTGCTTTGATTGTGAGCAGACCAGTGGGAGTAATACAGGGTTAATCCTGGAAATTCCTCAATGGTAAAGGAGTAGAATAGTTTGATGACCCTTTGATGCATAGAGTACAAATCAAGGAAGTTATGATGAACCTTTATAAAACACTGGTTTGGCCTCAACTGGAGTATTGTTTCCAATCCTGGTCACCGCACTTCAGGAAGGATGTGAAGGCCTTGTAGAGGGTGCAGAAAATTTTTACAAGAATGGTTCCAGGGATGAGGGACTTCAGTTACGTGGATAGACTGGAGAAGCTGGGGTTGTCCTTCGAGCAGAGAAGGTTGAGAGGAGATTTGATAGAGGTGCTCAAAATCATGAGGGGTCTGGACAGAGTAGAGAGAAACTGTTCCCATTGGCAGAAGGGTCGTGAACCAGAGGACACAGATTTAAGGGGATTGGCAAAAGAACCAAAGGCGACATGAGGAAAAACTTTTTTACGCAGCGACTGGTTAGGATCTGGAATGCACTGCCTGAAAGGGTGGTGGAGGCAGATTCAATCACTGATTTCAAAAGGGAGTTGGATAAGTACCTGAAGCAAAAAAATTTGCAGGGCTTTGGGGAAAGGGCGGGGGAGTGCGACTAGCTGAAGTGCTCTTGCAGGGAGCCGGCACGGGCTCAACGGACTGAATAGCCTCCTTCTGTGCTGTAATTATTCTATGATTATATTATTTGGGCATCACTTTTGAGATCCTGGATATCATCTAGGGCTGTGTACCTTCTGTAACAACCTCCAGCCTTGCAACCCTCAGATCTTTCCAACCTCCTACAACCCGCTGAACCTCTGTAACCTCCTCCAGCCCTACAACCCTCCAAGACCTCTAACCTCCTCTGGCCCTACAACCCTCTGAGGTCTCTGTATCCCTCCTATTCTGTCCGCTTGCTCATCCTCGATTTTCATCTCTTCTCCGTTGGTGGCCGTGCCTTCAGCTGCCTAGGTCCGAAGCTCTGGAAATCCGTCCCTAAACCTCTCCACCTCTCTATCTCTCTCTCTTCCTTCTAAGTCGCCCCTTAAAACCTACTTCTTTGACCAAGCTTTTGGTCACCTGTCCTAATATCTCCTTATGTGGCTCGGTGTCGAACTCTTGTTTGATTTAAGTTTCTGTGGAGTGCCCTGGGACGTTCAGCCCCTCGAGCCTGTTCCGCCATTCAATTAGATATGGCTGATCTGCAGCTTAACTCCATTTACCCACCTTGGTTCTGTAACCCTTAATACCCTTACCTAACAAGAATCTATCCGTCTCAGTTTTGAAATTTTCAATTGACCCCCCCCCCCCCCAGCCTCAACAGCTTTTTTGGGAGGGAAGTGGGGGGGAGGGAAAGAGTTCCAGATTTCCACTACCCTTGGTGTGAAGAAATGCTTCCTGACATCACCCCTGAACGGCCTAGCTCTAATTTTAAGATATTGCCCCCTTGTTCCAGACTCCCCCTCCCCACCAGAGGAAATAGTTTCTATCTACCTTATCAAATCCTTTAATCATCATAAACCCCTCGATTAGATCACCCCTTAATCGTCTATACTCAAGGGAATATGCTTGATTCACACTTGAAACAGTATTGGTTCCATAAGTGTCCCTACTGATTGATACTTTCAAAAGTTTGAATTTGGTTTGGCCCCATGGCAGGAGAATTAAGATACACCACAGAAAAAAGAAGTTTCAAGAGATGCTTTGCAGCATTGCCAGTCAGGAAGAAAGTTCATAACTAAAAGCACCTGTGACTGCTAAAGTCCAGCTAGCGAGCCAGTGGCGCACCTATTAACAACAACAACAACTTGTATTTATATGGTGCCTTTAACGTGGTAAAACGTCCCAAGGAGCTTCACAGGAGTGTTCTAAGATTAAAAAAATTAACACCGAGCCACAAGGAGAAATTAGGGCAGATGCCCAAAAGCTTGGTCAAAGAGGTAGGTTTTAAGGAGCGCCTTAAAGGAGGAAAAAAATGGTAGAGAGGTTTAGGCAGGGAATTCCAGAGCTTGGGTGCCAAGGCAACAGAAGGCACGGCCACCAATGGTTGAGCCATTATAATCAGGGATGCTCAAGAGGGCAGAATTAGAGGAGCACAGATATGTCTGGCTGGGGTGGGGGGCTGTTGTGGGGCTGGAGGAGATTACAGAGATTGGGAGGGGCGAGGCCATGGAGGGATTTGAAAACGAGACCATGAGAATTTTGAAATCGAGGCGTTGCTAACCGGGAGCCAATGTAGGTCAGCGAGCACAGGGGTGATGGGTGAACGGGACTTGGTGTGAGTTAGGACACTGGCAGCCGAGTTTTGGATGACCTAAAGTTTACGTAGGGTCGAATGTGGGAGGCCAGCCAGGAGTGCGTTGGAATAGTCAAGTCTAGAAGTAACAAAGGCATGGATGAGGGTTTCAGCAGCGGATGAGCTGAGGCAAGGACGGAGACGGGCGATGTTACGGAGGTGGAAATAGGTGGTCTTAGTTATGCCTCAGATATGTGGTCGGAAGCTCATTTCAGGGTCAAATATGACGCCAAGCTTGCAAACAGTGTGGAGACGGATGTTAGGGAGAGAGATGGAGTCAGTAGCTAGGGAACGGAGTTTGTGGTGGGTCTGAAGACAATGGCTTCGGTCTTCCCAATATTTAATTGGAGAAATTTTCTGCTCATCCAGAACTGGATGTCGGACAAGCGGTGACAATTAAGAGACCCTGGAGGGGTCGAGCAAAGTGGTGGTGAGGTAGAGCAGGGTGTCGTCAGCGTACATGTGGAAACTGGCGCTGTGTTTTTGGATGATGTCGCCAAGGGGCAACATGTAGATGAGCAATAGGAGGGGGGCCAAGGATAGATCCTTGAGGGACACGAGGTAACGATGCGGGAGCACGGGAAGAGAAGCCGCTTTTATTAGCGTTTTATTCACAACACCCATTACCGTAGGACAAGTCCCTCTGCTCATGGGCACTTTATCTGGATATGTAATGTGCTACGTTGTGCTGTGTCGCTATTTCTTGTAAAATCTACAAGTGGGCAACCTCTTTCTTTGATCTGAAGCAGCAACCGAGATATCTGAAGCTTGGATTAATTGTTACTGGAGTTAAAAACAGATGCAACTTGTTAAATTCAGCTCTCTCTCTCTCGTAAGAAACAGGCCTATATTTCATTGGGAGATAAATCTGAGCGATTCAGATAACTTCACAGACTTCTTACCAGAGTGAGGGTGAATATGACACGAGCTCTCGCCTGAATGAAAATAAAACTGGCAGCTCACCTCCTCCAGCAGCAGCATGACCCTGTAACCTCCAGAATAGCATTGACGGGGTGGGGGGTGGGGGTCACGTGCTCGACGCATTAACAGGTCTCTTGCGCATCCCCCACTTCCTTCACCCCACATTGTGCCTTCAGCTGCCTAGGCCCTAAACTCTGGAAATACCTCCCTAATCCTCTCTCCCTCTCCACCTCTCTTTCCTCCTTTTAAGACGCTCCTTAAAACCTACCTCTTTTGACCAAGCTTTTGCTCACCTGACCTTTGGCCTGGTGTCAATTTTTATGTGATTAGCTCCTGTGAAGTGCCTTGGGATGTTTTACTATGTTAAAGGCGTTGTATTAATGCGAGTCTTTCTATCTAATTGCAAGTTGTTGTTGGGGTATGAACTGTGTGTTGATTTTAATATACATGAGCTGAGCTGCACTGTAGGAAAACGGATATATACACAGCGGCGATGGGAGGAGTTCAGGCATTAGCTTCGGTGCAAAGGTCCCACTTAAAATTCTGATACGTAGAGTCTAACCACCGCCCCTTGACATTCAACAGCATTGCCATCGCCGAATCCCCCACCATCAACATCCTGGGGGTCACCATTGACCAGAAACTTAACTGGACCAGCCACATAAATACTGTGGCAACAAGAGCAGGTCAGAGTCTGGGTATTCTGCAGCGAGTGTCTCACCTCCTGACTCCCCAAAGCCTTTCCACCATCTACAAGGCACAAGTCAGGAGTGTGATGGAATACTCTCCACTTGCCTGGATGAGTGCAACTCCAACAACACTCAAGAAGCTCAACACCATCCAGGACAAAGCAGCCCGCTTGATTGGCACCCCATCCACCACCTTCAACATTCACTCCCTCCACCACCAGCGTACCGTGGCTGCAGTGTGTACCATCTACAAGATGCACTGCAGCAACTCGCCAAAGCTTCTTTGGCAGCACCTCCCAAACCCGCGACCTCTACCACCTAGAAGGACAAGGGCAGCAGGCGCATGGGAACACTACCACCTCCAAGTCACACACCATCCTGACTTGGAAATATATCGCTGTTCCTCCATCGTCACTGGGTCAAAATCCTGGAACTCCCTCCCTAACAGCACTGTGGGAGTACCTTCACCACACGGACTGCAGCGGTTTAAGGCGGCGGCTCGCCGCCACCTTCTCGAGGGCAATTCGGGATGGGCAATAAATGCCGGCCTTGCCAGTGACGCCCACATCCCATGAACAAATAAAAAATCCGTAAATGATACTGCACATTGTTGATGTGTTGCGTAGTCAACCGATGTGGATTTGCTCATGCCTGCTTTTCAGCTACTATCAAAAAAACAACCTAGTCACAATAAGAGGATTTGCCTTTGTGCTTTGCAATAGGATATTCCTTACCTGAGGAAGGATATACTTGCCATAGGGGAGTGCAACGAAGGTTCACGAGATTGATTCCTGGGATGGCGGGACTGTCGTATGAGAAGAGATTGAGTAAACTAGGCTTGTATTCTCTTGAATTCAGAAGAATGAGAGGGGATCTCATTGAAGCATACTAAATTATTACAGGGCTTGATAGGGTGGATGCTGGGAGAATGTTTCCCTTGGCTGGGGAGTCTAGAACCAGGGGCCACAGCCTCAGGATAAAGGGTAGGACATTCCGGTCTGAGATGAGAAGAAATTTCTTCACACAGAGGGTGGTGAATCTTTGGAATTCTCTACCCCAGAGGGCTGTGGAGGCTCAGTCATTGGGTATATTCCAAACAGAAGTCGATAGATTTCTGACTAGTAAAGGCATCAAGGGATATGGTGACAGGTGAATGGAGTTGAGGCAGAAGATCAGCCATGATCTCATTGAATGGCTCGAAGGGCCGAATGGCCTACTCCTCCTAATTCTTATGTTCAATTGTATAGATGCAGATTAGCCGGTTTCCATGGCAGTTTGCAATTCGGGCTGTTGGTGTCGTGCAGGACGTTCTTGCCATGGAAGGAGTGCAGCGGGCTGATACCTGGGATGGCAGGAATGACGTATGAGGAGAGATTGTGTCGATTGGGCTAATACTCACTGGAGTTTAGAAGATTGAGAGGGGATCTCATCGAAACCTATAAAATTCTGTCAGGCCTGGACAGACTAGATGCAGGAAGGATGTTTCTGATGGCCGGGGAGTCCAGAACCAGGGGTCATAGTCTAAGGGTAAGGGGTAAGCCATTTAGGACTGAAATGAGGAGGAATTTCTTCACCCAGAGAGTGGTGAACCTGTGGAATTCTCTGCCACAGAGGGCGGTGGAGGCCAGTTCATTAAATATATTCAAGAAGGAGTTGGATATATTTCTTAAGGCTAAAGGGATCAAGGGATATGGGGAGAAGGCAGGGACAGGGTACTGAATTTGGATGATCAGCCATGATCTCATTGAATGGCGGAGCAGGCTCGAAGGGCCGAATGGCCTACTCCTGCTCCTATCTTCTATGTTTCTATTCTTGTTCCGGGTTGCCAGCGCTCCCACTCCTTTCCCCCATTCTGGGAGATCCCAGTCGGTAATAGAGCATTGCTTGTGGAGACCTGGAGCCAGGGCCTCGCGAGCAGACCTTTCCGGGTCACGCAGTCCCCCACTGCGGAAACAGCAGGGTGCGGGAAGGCATAGGGACTGTGATGGTGACCTCGTGCACAGACAGTTCATCAGCAAATGAACCTCGACCACAGTCTCAGACATTACAGTTTACTACGTCCCTAGATTTAGAACATTAAGAGTAAAATCACCCTCCGTGTACATTAAACATTCCAAATGGATACAATGCCTTCTGGATAACTGGTAGCTACATCCGTCTCAGTTTAATGCGCTGCTAACTGGGCTCAATACACAAGGAAAGTAAGAACAGACATCCCTAATAAACTCGCTGGATATAAATGGCTGTACGCCACTGATTAGCCTTTGGTTTCTCGTGCATAGAATTTACAGTACAGAAGCGGGTCATTCGGCCCAACTGGTCTACGCCGGGGTTTATGCTCCACACGAGCCTCCTCCCACCCCTCTTCATCTCACCCTATCCTCATATCCTTCCCTTCCCTTCTCCCTCACGTGCTTATCTAGCTTCCCCTTAACTGGGCCTGCAGCTGCTTTGTGTAGATGCTCATCAGTCGGGTTCCTCGGGCATTGACTGTTCAGGGTGTTGGAGGTGCGCAGGCATGATGTGGAAGGCGGAATTACTTCTTTCACCAGCAGCAACCCACTCCCCCCCCCCCCCCCCCCCCCCTCCGCCCCCCGCCTGGGAGATCCATTGGTCATTCCGGCAGACTCCTGGCCATTCCAGGAGGGTTGACCACTCCAGTTCACGTTATGCCTATTTTCCTCCTCTTCTCTCCTGAAGGCATTGACTCCTTGTTGGGTTTGGTGGCAATAGTGCCCAATGGTCCTCAAACTGCTCACACGGGTGACTGTTCAAGCACAAGCCTAAACTATAAGTGACCTTAAAGCCTGCGGTCCACAGAGTGGGACTAAACGGAGTGGACTTGAACAGAGTGTTTTATTTGGGAATTTGGAAAGAGTGGGAATTTTGGAGAAGAGGGGGAAGGAGTTGCTGCTTTTTGTCTACACTACCTGTAGTGCTTTGTGTTACAGGTAGATATTTAATTTCAGTACTCTTAACTTAATCTAGATCAAGTAAGTAGTCAAGAAACTACACTGTAAACTAAGTTACCTAATTGCAAATTTAATTAAATAAAACAAGGCCATATAGGGATGGCAGTGCAGGTTGGCGATGTGCCACAACTGCAGCGTGTGGGAGTTTGTGGAGAGCATTGTGATCCCGGACAACCACGTTTGCAGTAAGTGGCTGCATCTTGAGGAACTTCAGCTCAGAGTTGTTGAGCTGGAGTCTGAGGTGCAGACATTGCGGGGCATCAGGGATGGGGAGAGTTACGTGGACACTTTGATCCAGGAGGCAGTCACACCCCTTAAGTTAGGTAGTGGTACAGGTCTGGTTAGTGGTCAGGGGCAGGAGGGTGTGACTGCAACTCAGGCAGGCACCGGGACCCCAGGTGCAGTGCTGGAGGAGCCTTAGCCTTTGCCCTTGTCCAACAGGTATGTGGTTCTTGCAGCCTGTGTGGATGAGGGAAAAGCCTGCAGGATGGATGAGCAAGCTGACCATGGCACTATGGTGCAGGAGTCCATTCAAGTGGGGGGAGTGAAAAGGAATGTAGTTGTGGTAGGGGACGGCATAGTCGGGGGGGATAGATACTGTTCTCTGCAGCCACGACTGAGAATTCTGAAGGTTGTGTTGTCTGCCAGGGTTAAAGATATCTCCTCGTGGCTGGAGAAGAACTTGGAGGGGGAGGAACCAGTTGTCGTGGTCCACATAGGAACTAACGACTTAGGTAGAACTAGGAATGAGGTTCTGCTGAGGGAGTTTGAGGAGCTAGGATTGAAATTAAAAAGCAGAACCTCAAAGGTAATAATCTCTGGATTGTTACCTGAGCCACGTGCAAATTGGCATAGGGACAAACAGATTAAAGGTTTAAATGTGTGGCTCAAAGAGTGGTGTGGGTGGAAGGGATTTCAGTTCATGGGACACTGGCACCAGTACAGTACTGGGGAAAGAGGGAGCTGTTCCGTTGGGACGAGCTCCACTTAAACTGGGCTGGGACTAGTGTCCTAGCGAATTGAATAACTAGGGCAGTAGACAGGGCTTTAAACTAATGAAAGGGGGTTGGAAGGATTCAGGAAAGAGTAAATTTAAAAGCAGTGAGAAATGTCAAGGCTCTAGAACAGAGTAGAGTTTTGAGTAGAAATGAGCAGAGTGGGTCAGGAAGAGACAGAGAGAGTAACGAAGGTAATAAGGCATCAGCGACTAAGGTGACATAAGAACATAAGAAATAGGAGCAGGAGTCGGCCAATTGGCCCCTCGAGCCTGCTCCGCCATTCAATAAGATCATGGCTGATCTGATCCTAACCGCCAATCCACTATGACAGGACTATCTCCTGAATCTAACAGCATTAGACACACGAAAAACAGGAGCAGGATCAGGCTACACGGCCCCTGGGCCCGCTCCGCTACCCACAGGGCCATGACCGATCCGAACCTAGACTCATGTCCAAATTCCTGCCCGCTCCCCGTAACCCTTAATTCCCTTTTCTACTAGGAAACTGTCTATTTCTGTTTTAAATTTATGTAATGATGTAGCTTCGACAGCTTTTTGGGGCAGCATATTCCATGGACCTACCACCCTCTGGGTGAAGTAGTTCCTCCTCATCTCAGTTTTGAAAGAGCAGCCCCTTATTCTAAGACTATGCCCCCTAGTTCTAGTTTCACCCATCATCTGGAACATCCTCCCTGCATCCACCCGATCCAACCCCTTCATAATCTTATATGTTTCAATAATAGGGAAAAATAGAAATAAGTCAAAGCTAAAGGCACTATATCTGAATGTGCGAGGCATTTGCAACAAAATAGATGAATTAATAGCGCAGATAGAAATTAACAGGTTTAATCTAATGGCCATAACGGAGACGTGGTTGGGAAGTAAATATTCCAGGATACGTTACTTTTAGAAGAGATAGGCAAAATGGAAAAGGAGGAGGGGTAGCCCTGATTAAGGATGGGATGAAGACCGTAAAGAGAAAGGATCTTAGCTGCGAAAATCAAGAAGTACTGTAGAATCAATTTGGGTGGAGCTAAGAAATAGCAAGGGGCAGAAAACATTAGTGGGAGTTGTTTATAGGCCCCCAAACAGTAGTTGTAATGTAGGGCAGAGTATAAATCGGGAGATTAGAGGCGCATGTAACAAGGGCAATACAGTAATCATGGGGGACTTTAATCTACATATAGACTGGGCAAACCAAATTTGCAGTAATAGTGTGGAGGATGAATTCATGGAATGTATGCAAAATAGTTTTCTAGATCATTATGTCGAGGAACCAACTAGGGAACAAGCTATTTTAGATCTAGTATTGTGCAATGAGAAAGGGTTAATTAATAACCTTGTAGTAAAGAAGCCTTTAGGGAAGAGTGACCATAATATGATAGAATTTTATATAGAGTTCGAAAGTTATTTAGTTAAATCCGAAACTAGGGTCTTTAAATCTAAACAAAGCAAACTACGTAGGTATGAGGGGTGAGTTGGCTAAGGTAGATTGGGAGACGACATTAAAAGGTATGACAGTGGACGAGCAATGGTTAGCATTTAAAGAATTAATACATAATTTACAACAAATATACATTCCTTTTAAGGCACAAAAACCCCACAGGAAAAGTGGTCCAACCGTGGCTAACAAGAGAAGTTAAAGATAGTATTATAATGTTGCCAAAAATTGTAGTAAGCCTGAGGATTGGGAGGATTTTAGAATTCGGCAAAGGAAGACCAAGAAGTTGATAAAGAAAGGGAAAATAGAATGAGAGTAAACTAGCGAGAGACATAAAAACAGACTGTTAAAGCTTCTATAGGTATGTAAAAAGGAAAAGATTAGCTAAAGTAAATGTGTGTTCCTTACAGGCTGAGACAGGAGAAATTATAATGGGGAATAAGGAAATGGTAGAGAAATTAAACAAATACTTTGTGTCTGTCTTCACGGAAGAAGATGCAAAAAACTTCCCGGAAATAGTGCAGAATCAAGGGTCTAGCGTGAATGAGGAACTGAAAGAAATTAGTATTAGTAAAAAAAAAAAAATAGTACTGGAGAAATTAATGGGACTGAAAGCCAATAAATCCCCTGGACCTGATGGCCTACATCCTAGAATTTTGAAAGAGGTGACTATAGAGATAGTGGATGCATTGGTTTTCATTTTCCAAAATTCCATAGATTCAAGAACAGTTCCCACGGATTGGAAGGTAGCAAATGTAACCCCACTATTTAAGAAAGGAGGGAGAGATAAAACGGGGAACTACAGACCAGTTAGCCTGACATCAGTAGTAGGGAAAATGCTAGAATCTATTATTAAGGACGTGGTAACAGGGCACTTACAATATAATACTGTAATAGGATTGGGCAGAGTCAACACTGATATGAAAGGGAAATCATGTTTGACGAATCTGTTACGAGTTTTTTGAGGTTGTAACTCGCAGAATAGATAACGGGGAACCAGTGGATGTGGGGTATTTGGATTTTCAGAAGGCATTCGATATGGTGCCACACTAGAGGTTATCAAACAAAACTAGGGCTCATGGGATTGGAGGTAATATTACCAGCATGGATTGAGGATTGGTTAACGGACAGAAAACAGAGAGTAGGAATAAACTGATCATTTTCGGGTTGGCAGGCTGTAACTAGTGGGGTACCGCAAGGATCAGTGCTTGGGCCTCAGCTATTCACAATCTATATCAGTGATTTGGATGAGGGGACCAAATGTAATATATCCAAGTTTGCTGATGATACAAAGCTAGGTGGGAATGTAAGTTGTGAGGAGGATGCAAGGAGGCTTCAAGGGGATATAGACAGGCTAAGTGAGTGGATAAGAACATGGCAAATGGAATATAATGTGGAGAAATGTGAAGTTACCCACCTTGGTAGGAAAAATAGAAAAGCAGAGTATTTTTTAAATGGCGAGAGATTGGGAAATGTTGGTGTTCAGAGGGACCTGGGTGTCCTTGTACACAAATCACTGAAAGTTAACATGCAGGTACAGCAAGCAATTAGGAAAGCAAATGGTATGTTAGCCTTTATTACAAGAGGATTTGAGTATAAGAGTAAAGATGTCTTACTGCAATTATATAGGGCCTTGGTGAGACCACACCTGGAGTATTGTGGACAGTTTTGGTCTCCTTTCCTAAGGAAGGATATACTTGCCATAGAGGGAGTGCAACGAAGGTTACCTTCCTGGGATGGGGGGATTGTCCTATGAGGAGAGATTGAGTTCAGAAGAATGAGAGGTGATCTCATTGAAACATACAAAATTCTTACAGGGCTTGACCGGGTAGATGCAGGAAGGATGTTTCCCCTGGCTGGGGAGTCTAGAGCCAGGGGTCACAGTCTCCGAATAAGAGGTTGGCCATTTAGGACTGAGAGGAGGAGAAATTTCTTCACTCGGAGGGTGGTGAATCTTTGGAATTCTCTACCCCAGAGGGCTGTGGAGACTCAGTCATTGAGTATATTCAAGACAGAGATCGATAGATTTTTGAATATTGAGGGAATCAAGGGATAGGGGGATCGTTCAGGAAGGTGGAGTTGAGGTTGAAGATCAGCAATGATCTTATTGAATGGTGGAGCAGGCTCGAGGGGCCAAATGGCCTACTGCTCCTTTTTTCTAATGTTATTATGTTCCGTTCTTACCTGACATTCACACGTTCTATTGTAGGATCTCCTGGTGTTACCCTGGCTGAGAACATTCTTATTCCACTGAGATAGACCAGGCGGACCCCAGTTGTCTTCCTTATCCGATCTTGTACATTTCTCTGTTCCTTTTGTAATCTGAGAGTCAAATCTGAGTAAATGGCATTCAGCCTATCGTAACTTGGCCCTCCAGTGCCCCACCTCACCCAGTCTAACCTCCAGTTGCACTTTGAACTCCACTAGCACCTTTGACCCCACCACTTTAATTTCTGGATTACTCCAAATGTTTAATCACCTTTTTGAGTAAAAATCTGCGGAAACAATATTTCAGTGAGTGAGGGGTCACTCTATGGAACAGGCTCGTGCGGGGGATGGTGGAAGCAGTCAATATTGATTCATTCAAATTCATATTGGATAAATTTCTTTCTGAAATGAATATTCTGGGATACAGGATAGAAGTAATTTTAAACATGATGTGTGGTGAGTGTAACGTGCTTGGGAGGAACGGGTGACTTTGGACCTGTGGTTCCCAAAGCTCTCCACATCTGGGGGTTTTCCCCGCCTCATGTCTGGGCCTGTTGTAGACTAATTGATGGAGATTGATTGCTGTGATTAGTCAACAACTCCATTATCATTGTATCGTGCGACCATCAGGAGGGTAGAAGGTGAACCAGATGGATCGTGATCTTTTTTCACCTAGCAAGTCCTATGTTCCTATGACCTTTTGTAAGCTCTGTCTTAAATTTACATAGAATTATATCGAATTCACGGCACAGAAACAGGCCATTTGGCCCACCTGGGCTATGCTCCACACGAGCCTCCTCCCACCCTACTTCATCTAACCCTATCGGCACGTCCTTCTATTCCTTTCTCCTACATATACAGTACTTATCTAGCTTCCCCTTAAATACATCAATGCTATTCGCCT